>NC_092718.1:229584331-229598228 GCF_047496885.1 Scyliorhinus torazame
GTTTGTAAAAAGTGTCGGAAAATTCTTGCGGCGCTTCATAAAAGAGAGCCATCTTGCTGCCGCTACGCGGCAACCCCATAGGCACGCAACATCTGCGCACGTTGTGCGCGCCGCAAAATATTTACACATTTTTGGAGCCAATAAGTTGCTTAAAATTGCATCGTTCTATCTAATTTAGAGCTAGGGTTACGGTTAGGGTTAGGGTTAGGGTTCGTGTTAGGGTTAGGGTTCGTGTTAGTGTTAGGTTTAGGGTTAGGGTTAGGTTTCGTGTTAGGGTTAGGGTTAGGGGTAGGGTTCGTGTTAGGGATCGGGTTAGGGTTAGGGTTAGGGGTTTGTAAAAAGTGTCGGAAAATTCTTGCGGCGCTTCATAAAAGAGAGCCATCTTGCTGCCACTACGCGGTGACCCCATAGGCTCTCAACATCTGCGCACGTGGTGCGCGCCGCAATATATTTACACATTTTAGCAGCCAATAAGTTGCTTAAAATTGCATCGTTCCATCTAATTTAGAGCTAGGGTTAGGGTTAGGGTTCGTGTTAGGGTTAAGGTTAGGGTTAGGGTTAGGTTTCGTGTTAGGGTTAGGGTTAGGTTTAGGGTTCGGGATAGGGTTAGGGTTAGGGGTTAGAGTTAGGGTTAGGGATGGGTTAGGTTTCGTGTTAGGGTTAGGGTTAGGGGTAGGGTTCGTGTTAGTGATAGGGTTAGGGTTAGGGGTTTGTAAAAAGTGTCAGAAAATTCTTGCGGCACTTCATAAAAGAGATCCATCTTGCTGCCGCTACGCGGCGACCCCATAGGCTCGCAACATCTGCGCACGTAGTGCACGCCGCAAAATATTTACACATTTTCGGAGCCAATAAGTTGCTTAAAATTGCATCGTTGCATCTAACTTAGAGCTAGGTTTAGGGTTAGGGGTTTGTAAAAAGTGTCGGAAAATTCTTGCGGCGCTTCATAAAAGAGAGCCATCTTGCTGCCGCTACATGGCGACCCCATAGGCTCGCAACATCTGCGTACACATTTTAAGAGCCAATAAGTTGCTTAAAATTGCATCGTTCCATCTAATTGAGAGCTAGGGTTAGGGTTAGGGTTAGGGTTAGGGTTCGTGTTCGGGTTAGGGTTCGTGTTAGGGTTAGGGTTAGGTTTAGGGTTCGTGTTAGTGATAGGGTTAGGGTTAGGGTTAGGGTTAGTGGTTTGTAAAAAGTGTCGGAAAATTCTTGCGGTGCTTCATAAAAGAGAGCCATCTTGCTGCCGCTACGCGGCGACCCCATAGGCTCGCAACATCTGCGCACGTGGTGCGCGCCGCAATATATTTACACATTTTAGGAGCCAATAAGTTGCTTAAAATTGCATCGTTCCATCTAATTTAGAGCTAGGGTTAGGGTTAGGGTTAGGGTTCGTGTTAGGGTTAGGGTTCGTGTTAGGGTTAAGGTTAGGGTTAGGGTTAGGTTTCGTGTTAGGGTTAGGGTTAGGTTTAGGGTTCGGGCTAGGGTTAGGGTTAGGGGTTAGAGTTAGGGTTAGGGATGGGTTAGGTTTCGTGTTAGGGTTAGGGTTAGGGGTAGGGTTCGTGTTAGTGATAGGGTTAGGGTTAGGTTTAGGGGTTTGTAAAAAGTGTCAGAAAATTCTTGCGGCACTTCATAAAAGAGACCCATCTTGCTGCCGCTACGCGGCGACCCCATAGGCTCGCAACATCTGCGCACGTAGTGCACGCCGCAAAATATTTACACATTTTCGGAGCCAATAAGTTGCTTAAAATTGCATCGTTCCATCTAATTTAGAGCTAGGGTTAGGGTTAGGGTTAGGGTTCGTGTTAGGGTTCGTGTTAGGGTTAGGGTTCGTGTTAGGGTTAGGGTTAGGGTTAGGGGTTTGTAAAAAGTGTCGGAAAATTCTTGCGGCGCTTCATAAAAGAGAGCCATCTTGCTGCCTCTACACGGCGACCCCATAGGCTCGCAACATCTGCGCACGTAGTGAGCGCGGCAATATATTTACACATTTTAAGAGCCAATAAGTTGCTTAAAATTGCATCGTTCCATGTAATTGAGAGCTAGGGTTAGGGTTAGGGTTAGGGTTAGGGTTCGTGTTAGGGTTAGGGTTCGTGTTAGGGTTAGGGTTAGGTTTAGGGTTCGGGATACGGTTAGGGTTAGGGTTAGGGTTAGTGGTTTGTAAAAAGTGTCGGAAAATTCTTGTGGTGCTTCATAAAAGAGAGCCATCTTGCTGCCGCTACGCGGCGACCCCATTGGCTCGCAACATCTGCGCACGTAGTGCGCTCCACAAAATATTTACACATTTTAGGAGCCAATAAGTTGCTTAAAATTGCATCGTTCCATCTAATTTAGAGCTAGGGTTAGGGTTAGGATTAGGGTTAGGGTTAGGGTTCGTGTTAGGGTTAGGGTTAGGGTTAGGGTTAGGGTTAGGGTTAGGGTTAGGGTTAGGGGTGTGTAAAAAGTGTCGGAAAATTCTTGCGGCGCTTCATAAAAGAGAGCCATCTTGCTGCCACTACACGGCGACCCCATAGGCTCGCAACATCTGCGCACGTAGTGAGCGCGGCAATATATTTACACATTTTAAGAGCCAATAAGTTGCTTAAAATTGCATCGTTCCATCTAATTGAGAGCTAGGGTTAGGGTTAGGGTTAGGGTTAGGGTTCGTGTTAGGGTTAGGGTTCGTGTTAGGGTTAGGGTTAGGTTTAGGGTTCGGGATACGGTTAGGGTTAGGGTTAGGGTTAGTGGTTTGTAAAAAGTGTCGGAAAATTCTTGCGGTGCTTCATAAAAGAGAGCCATCTTGCTGCCGCTACGCGGCGACCCCATAGGCTCGCAACATCTGCGCACGTAGTGCGCTCCGCAAAATATTTACACATTTTAGGAGCCAATAAGTTGCTTAAAATTGCATCGTTCCATCTAATTTAGAGCTAGGGTTAGGGTTAGGGTTAGGGTTAGGGTTAGGGTTCGTGTTAGGGTTAGGGTTCGTGTTACGGATAGGGTTAGGGTTAGGGTTAGGGGTTTGTAAAAAGTGTCGGAAAATTCTTGCGGCGCTTCATAAAAGACAGCCACCTTGCTGCCGCTAAGCGGCGACCCCATAGGCTCGCAACATCTGCGCACGTAGTGAGCGCCGCAAAATATTTACACATTTTAGGAGCCAATAAGTTGCTTAAAATTGCATCGTTACATCTAATTTAGAGCTAGGGTTAGGGTTAGGGTTAGGGGTTTGTAAAAAGTGTCGGAAAATTCTTGCGGCGCTTCATAAAAGAGAGCCATCTTGCTGCCGCTACACGGCGACCCCATAGGCTCGCAACATCTGCGCACGTAGTGAGCGCGGCAATATTTTTACACATTTTAAGAGCCAATAAGTTGCTTAAAATTGCATCGTTCCATCTAATTGAGAGCTAGGGTTAGGGTTAGGGTTCGTGTTAGGGTTAGGGTTCGTGTTAGGGTTAGGGTTAGGGTTAGGTTTAGGGTTCGGGATAGGGTTAGGGTTAGGGTTAGGGTTAGGGTTAGTGGTTTGTAAAAAGTGTCAGAAGATTCTTGCGGTGCTTCATAAAAGAGAGCCATCTTGCTGCCGCTACGCGGCGACCCCATAGGCTCGCAACATCTGCGCACATAGTGCGCGCCGCAAAATATTTACACATTTTAGGAGCCAATAAGTTGCTTAAAATTGCATCGTTCCATCTAATTTAGAGCTAGGGTTAGGGTTAGGGTTAGGGTTAGGGTTCGTGTTAGGGTTAGGGTTCGTGTTACGGATAGGGTTAGGGGTTTGTAAAAAGTGTCGGAAAATTCTTGCGGCGCTTCATAAAAGAGAGCCATCTTGCTTCCGCTACGCGGCGACCCCATAGGCTCGCAACATCTGCGCACATAGTGCGCGCCGCACAATATTTACACATTTTAGGAGCCAATAAGTTGCTTAAAATTGCATCGTTCCATCTAATTTAGAGCTAGGGTTAGGGTTAGGGTTAGGGTTCGTGTTAGGGTTAGGGTTCGTTTTAGGGTTAGGGTTAGGGTTAGGGTTAGATTTCGTGTTAGGGTTAGGGGTAGGGTTCGTGTTAGGGATAGGGTTAGGGTTAGGGTTAGGGGTTAGGGTTAGGGTTAGGGTTAGGGTTTATGGTTAGGGTTAGGGTTAGGGTTAGGGTTCGGGTTAGGGTTAGGGTTTAGGGTTAGGTTAGGGTTAGGGTTAGGGTTCGTGTTAGGGATAGGGTTAGGGGTTTGTAAAAAGTGTCGGAAAATTCTTGCGGCGCTTCATAAAAGAGAGCCACCTTGCTGCCGCTAAGCGGCGACCCCATAGGCTCGCAACATCTGCGCACGTAGTGAGCGCCGCAAAATATTTACACATTTTAGGAGCCAATAAGTTGCTTAAAATTGCATCGTTACATCTAATTTAGAGCTAGGGTTAGGGTTAGGGTTAGGGGTTTGTAAAAAGTGTCGGAAAATTCTTGCGGCGCTTCATAAAAGAGAGCCATCTTGCTGCCGCTACACGGCGACCCCATAGGCTCGCAACATCTGCGCACGTAGTGAGCGCGGCAATATTTTTACACATTTTAAGAGCCAATAAGTTGCTTAAAATTGCATCGTTCCATCTAATTGAGAGCTAGGGTTAGGGTTAGGGTTAGGGTTCGTGTTAGGGTTAGGGTTCGTGTTAGGGTTAGGGTTAGGGTTAGGTTTAGGGTTCGGGATAGGGTTAGGGTTAGGGTTAGGGTTAGGGTTAGTGGTTTGTAAAAAGTGTCAGAAGATTCTTGCGGCGCTTCATAAAAGAGAGCCATCTTGCTTCCGCTACGCGGCGACCCCATAGGCTCGCAACATCTGCGCACGTATTGCGCGCCGCACAATATTTACACATTTTAGGAGCCAATAAGTTGCTTAAAATTGCATCGTTACATCTAATTTAGAGCTAGGGTTAGGGTTAGGGGTTTGTAAAAAGTGTCGGAAAATTCTTGCGGCGCTTCATAAAAGAGAGCCATCTTGCTGCCGCTACGCGGCGACCCCATAGGCTCGCAACATCTGCGCACGTAGTGCGCGCCGCACAATATTTACACATTTTAGGAGCCAATAAGTTGCTTAAAATTGCATCGTTCCATCTAATTTAGAGCTAGGGTTAGGGTTAGGGTTAGGGTTCGTGTTAGGGTTAGGGTTCGTTTTAGGGTTAGGGTTAGATTTTGTGTTAGGGTTAGGGGTAGGGTTCGTGTTAGGGTTAGGGTTAGGGTTAGGGTTAGGGTTAGGGTTAGGGTTAGGGTTAGATTTCGTGTTAGGGTTAGGGTTAGGGTCAGGGTTAGGGTTCGTGTTAGTGATAGGGTTAGGGTTAGGGTTAGGGTTAGGGGTTTGTAAAAAGTGTCGGAAAATTCTTGCGGCGCTTCATAAAAGAGAGCCATCTTGCTGCCGCTACGCGGCAACCCCATAGGCACGCAACATCTGCGCACGTTGTGCGCGCCGCAAAATATTTACACATTTTTGGAGCCAATAAGTTGCTTAAAATTGCATCGTTCTATCTAATTTAGAGCTAGGGTTACGGTTAGGGTTAGGGTTAGGGTTCGTGTTAGGGTTAGGGTTCGTGTTAGTGTTAGGTTTAGGGTTAGGGTTAGGTTTCGTGTTAGGGTTAGGGTTAGGGGTAGGGTTCGTGTTAGGGATCGGGTTAGGGTTAGGGTTAGGGGTTTGTAAAAAGTGTCGGAAAATTCTTGCGGCGCTTCATAAAAGAGAGCCATCTTGCTGCCACTACGCGGTGACCCCATAGGCTCTCAACATCTGCGCACGTGGTGCGCGCCGCAATATATTTACACATTTTAGCAGCCAATAAGTTGCTTAAAATTGCATCGTTCCATCTAATTTAGAGCTAGGGTTAGGGTTAGGGTTCGTGTTAGGGTTAAGGTTAGGGTTAGGGTTAGGTTTCGTGTTAGGGTTAGGGTTAGGTTTAGGGTTCGGGATAGGGTTAGGGTTAGGGGTTAGAGTTAGGGTTCGGGATGGGTTAGGTTTCGTGTTAGGGTTAGGGTTAGGGGTAGGGTTCGTGTTAGTGATAGGGTTAGGGTTAGGGGTTTGTAAAAAGTGTCAGAAAATTCTTGCGGCACTTCATAAAAGAGATCCATCTTGCTGCCGCTACGCGGCGACCCCATAGGCTCGCAACATCTGCGCACGTAGTGCACGCCGCAAAATATTTACACATTTTCGGAGCCAATAAGTTGCTTAAAATTGCATCGTTGCATCTAACTTAGAGCTAGGTTTAGGGTTAGGGGTTTGTAAAAAGTGTCGGAAAATTCTTGCGGCGCTTCATAAAAGAGAGCCATCTTGCTGCCGCTACATGGCGACCCCATAGGCTCGCAACATCTGCGTACACATTTTAAGAGCCAATAAGTTGCTTAAAATTGCATCGTTCCATCTAATTGAGAGCTAGGGTTAGGGTTAGGGTTAGGGTTCGTGTTAGGGTTAGGGTTCGTGTTAGGGTTAGGGTTAGGTTTAGGGTTCGTGTTAGTGATAGGGTTAGGGTTAGGGTTAGGGTTAGTGGTTTGTAAAAAGTGTCGGAAAATTCTTGCGGTGCTTCATAAAAGAGAGCCATCTTGCTGCCGCTACGCGGCGACCCCATAGGCTCGCAACATCTGCGCACGTGGTGCGCGCCGCAATATATTTACACATTTTAGGAGCCAATAAGTTGCTTAAAATTGCATCGTTCCATCTAATTTAGAGCTAGGGTTAGGGTTAGGGTTAGGGTTCGTGTTAGGGTTAGGGTTCGTGTTAGGGTTAAGGTTAGGGTTAGGGTTAGGTTTCGTGTTAGGGTTAGGGTTAGGTTTAGGGTTCGGGCTAGGGTTAGGGTTAGGGGTTAGAGTTAGGGTTAGGGATGGGTTAGGTTTCGTGTTAGGGTTAGGGTTAGGGGTAGGGTTCGTGTTAGTGATAGGGTTAGGGTTAGGTTTAGGGGTTTGTAAAAAGTGTCAGAAAATTCTTGCGGCACTTCATAAAAGAGACCCATCTTGCTGCCGCTACGCGGCGACCCCATAGGCTCGCAACATCTGCGCACGTAGTGCACGCCGCAAAATATTTACACATTTTCGGAGCCAATAAGTTGCTTAAAATTGCATCGTTCCATCTAATTTAGAGCTAGGGTTAGGGTTAGGGTTAGGGTTCGTGTTAGGGTTCGTGTTAGGGTTAGGGTTCGTGTTAGGGTTAGGGTTAGGGTTAGGGGTTTGTAAAAAGTGTCGGAAAATTCTTGCGGCGCTTCATAAAAGAGAGCCATCTTGCTGCCTCTACACGGCGACCCCATAGGCTCGCAACATCTGCGCACGTAGTGAGCGCGGCAATATATTTACACATTTTAAGAGCCAATAAGTTGCTTAAAATTGCATCGTTCCATGTAATTGAGAGCTAGGGTTAGGGTTAGGGTTAGGGTTAGGGTTCGTGTTAGGGTTAGGGTTGGTGTTAGGGTTAGGGTTAGGTTTAGGGTTCGGGATACGGTTCGGGTTAGGGTTAGGGTTAGTGGTTTGTAAAAAGTGTCGGAAAATTCTTGTGGTGCTTCATAAAAGAGAGCCATCTTGCTGCCGCTACGCGGCGACCCCATTGGCTCGCAACATCTGCGCACGTAGTGCGCTCCGCAAAATATTTACACATTTTAGGAGCCAATAAGTTGCTTAAAATTGCATCGTTCCATCTAATTTAGAGCTAGGGTTAGGGTTAGGATTAGGGTTAGGGTTAGGGTTCGTGTTAGGGTTAGGGTTAGGGTTAGGGTTAGGGTTAGGGGTGTGTAAAAAGTGTCGGAAAATTCTTGCGGCGCTTCATAAAAGAGAGCCATCTTGCTGCCGCTACACGGCGACCCCATAGGCTCGCAACATCTGCGCACGTAGTGAGCGCGGCAATATATTTACACATTTTAAGAGCCAATAAGTTGCTTAAAATTGCATCGTTCCATCTAATTGAGAGCTAGGGTTAGGGTTAGGGTTAGGGTTAGGGTTCGTGTTAGGGTTAGGGTTCGTGTTAGGGTTAGGGTTAGGTTTAGGGTTCGGGATACGGTTAGGGTTAGGGTTAGGGTTAGTGGTTTGTAAAAAGTGTCGGAAAATTCTTGCGGTGCTTCATAAAAGAGAGCCATCTTGCTGCCGCTACGCGGCGACCCCATAGGCTCGCAACATCTGCGCACGTAGTGCGCTCCGCAAAATATTTACACATTTTAGGAGCCAATAAGTTGCTTAAAATTGCATCGTTCCATCTAATTTAGAGCTAGGGTTAGGGTTAGGGTTAGGGTTAGGGTTAGGGTTCGTGTTAGGGTTAGGGTTCGTGTTACGGATAGGGTTAGGGTTAGGGTTAGGGGTTTGTAAAAAGTGTCGGAAAATTCTTGCGGCGCTTCATAAAAGAGAGCCACCTTGCTGCCGCTAAGCGGCGACCCCATAGGCTCGCAACATCTGCGCACGTAGTGAGCGCCGCAAAATATTTACACATTTTAGGAGCCAATAAGTTGCTTAAAATTGCATCGTTACATCTAATTTAGAGCTAGGGTTAGGGTTAGGGTTAGGGGTTTGTAAGGGTTAGGGTTAGGGTTAGGGTTAGGGTTAGGGTTAGGGTTAGGGTTAGGGTTAGGGTTAGGGTTAGGGTTAGGGTTAGGGTTAGGGTTAGGGTTAGGGTTAGGGTTAGGGTTAGGGTTAGGGTTAGGGTTAGGGTTAGGGTTAGGGTTAGGGTTAGGGTTAGGGTTAGGGTTAGGGTTAGGGTTAGGGTTAGGGTTAGGGTTAGGGTTAGGGTTAGGGTTAGGGTTAGGGTTAGGGTTAGGGTTAGGGTTAGGGTTAGGGTTAGGGTTAGGGTTAGGGTTAGGGTTAGGGTTAGGGTTAGGGTTAGGGTTAGGGTTAGGGTTAGGGTTAGGGTTAGGGTTAGGGTTAGGGTTAGGGTTAGGGTTAGGGTTAGGGTTAGGGTTAGGGTTAGGGTTAGGGTTAGGGTTAGGGTTAGGGTTAGGGTTAGGGTTAGGGTTAGGGTTAGGGTTAGGGTTAGGGTTAGGGTTAGGGTTAGGGTTAGGGTTAGGGTTAGGGTTAGGGTTAGGGTTAGGGTTAGGGTTAGGGTTAGGGTTAGGGTTAGGGTTAGGGTTAGGGTTAGGGTTAGGGTTAGGGTTAGGGTTAGGGTTAGGGTTAGGGTTAGGGTTAGGGTTAGGGTTAGGGTTAGGGTTAGGGTTAGGGTTAGGGTTAGGGTTAGGGTTAGGGTTAGGGTTAGGGTTAGGGTTAGGGTTAGGGTTAGGGTTAGGGTTAGGGTTAGGGTTAGGGTTAGGGTTAGGGTTAGGGTTAGGGTTAGGGTTAGGGTTAGGGTTAGGGTTAGGGTTAGGGTTAGGGTTAGGGTTAGGGTTAGGGTTAGGGTTAGGGTTAGGGTTAGGGTTAGGGTTAGGGTTAGGGTTAGGGTTAGGGTTAGGGTTAGGGTTAGGGTTAGGGTTAGGGTTAGGGTTAGGGTTAGGGTTAGGGTTAGGGTTAGGGTTAGGGTTAGGGTTAGGGTTAGGGTTAGGGTTAGGGTTAGGGTTAGGGTTAGGGTTAGGGTTAGGGTTAGGGTTAGGGTTAGGGTTAGGGTTAGGGTTAGGGTTAGGGTTAGGGTTAGGGTTAGGGTTAGGGTTAGGGTTAGGGTTAGGGTTAGGGTTAGGGTTAGGGTTAGGGTTAGGGTTAGGGTTAGGGTTAGGGTTAGGGTTAGGGTTAGGGTTAGGGTTAGGGTTAGGGTTAGGGTTAGGGTTAGGGTTAGGGTTAGGGTTAGGGTTAGGGTTAGGGTTAGGGTTAGGGTTAGGGTTAGGGTTAGGGTTAGGGTTAGGGTTAGGGTTAGGGTTAGGGTTAGGGTTAGGGTTAGGGTTAGGGTTAGGGTTAGGGTTAGGGTTAGGGTTAGGGTTAGGGTTAGGGTTAGGGTTAGGGTTAGGGTTAGGGTTAGGGTTAGGGTTAGGGTTAGGGTTAGGGTTAGGGTTAGGGTTAGGGTTAGGGTTAGGGTTAGGGTTAGGGTTAGGGTTAGGGTTAGGGTTAGGGTTAGGGTTAGGGTTAGGGTTAGGGTTAGGGTTAGGGTTAGGGTTAGGGTTAGGGTTAGGGTTAGGGTTAGGGTTAGGGTTAGGGTTAGGGTTAGGGTTAGGGTTAGGGTTAGGGTTAGGGTTAGGGTTAGGGTTAGGGTTAGGGTTAGGGTTAGGGTTAGGGTTAGGGTTAGGGTTAGGGTTAGGGTTAGGGTTAGGGTTAGGGTTAGGGTTAGGGTTAGGGTTAGGGTTAGGGTTAGGGTTAGGGTTAGGGTTAGGGTTAGGGTTAGGGTTAGGGTTAGGGTTAGGGTTAGGGTTAGGGTTAGGGTTAGGGTTAGGGTTAGGGTTAGGGTTAGGGTTAGGGTTAGGGTTAGGGTTAGGGTTAGGGTTAGGGTTAGGGTTAGGGTTAGGGTTAGGGTTAGGGTTAGGGTTAGGGTTAGGGTTAGGGTTAGGGTTAGGGTTAGGGTTAGGGTTAGGGTTAGGGTTAGGGTTAGGGTTAGGGTTAGGGTTAGGGTTAGGGTTAGGGTTAGGGTTAGGGTTAGGGTTAGGGTTAGGGTTAGGGTTAGGGTTAGGGTTAGGGTTAGGGTTAGGGTTAGGGTTAGGGTTAGGGTTAGGGTTAGGGTTAGGGTTAGGGTTAGGGTTAGGGTTAGGGTTAGGGTTAGGGTTAGGGTTAGGGTTAGGGTTAGGGTTAGGGTTAGGGTTAGGGTTAGGGTTAGGGTTAGGGTTAGGGTTAGGGTTAGGGTTAGGGTTAGGGTTAGGGTTAGGGTTAGGGTTAGGGTTAGGGTTAGGGTTAGGGTTAGGGTTAGGGTTAGGGTTAGGGTTAGGGTTAGGGTTAGGGTTAGGGTTAGGGTTAGGGTTAGGGTTAGGGTTAGGGTTAGGGTTAGGGTTAGGGTTAGGGTTAGGGTTAGGGTTAGGGTTAGGGTTAGGGTTAGGGTTAGGGTTAGGGTTAGGGTTAGGGTTAGGGTTAGGGTTAGGGTTAGGGTTAGGGTTAGGGTTAGGGTTAGGGTTAGGGTTAGGGTTAGGGTTAGGGTTAGGGTTAGGGTTAGGGTTAGGGTTAGGGTTAGGGTTAGGGTTAGGGTTAGGGTTAGGGTTAGGGTTAGGGTTAGGGTTAGGGTTAGGGTTAGGGTTAGGGTTAGGGTTAGGGTTAGGGTTAGGGTTAGGGTTAGGGTTAGGGTTAGGGTTAGGGTTAGGGTTAGGGTTAGGGTTAGGGTTAGGGTTAGGGTTAGGGTTAGGGTTAGGGTTAGGGTTAGGGTTAGGGTTAGGGTTAGGGTTAGGGTTAGGGTTAGGGTTAGGGTTAGGGTTAGGGTTAGGGTTAGGGTTAGGGTTAGGGTTAGGGTTAGGGTTAGGGTTAGGGTTAGGGTTAGGGTTAGGGTTAGGGTTAGGGTTAGGGTTAGGGTTAGGGTTAGGGTTAGGGTTAGGGTTAGGGTTAGGGTTAGGGTTAGGGTTAGGGTTAGGGTTAGGGTTAGGGTTAGGGTTAGGGTTAGGGTTAGGGTTAGGGTTAGGGTTAGGGTTAGGGTTAGGGTTAGGGTTAGGGTTAGGGTTAGGGTTAGGGTTAGGGTTAGGGTTAGGGTTAGGGTTAGGGTTAGGGTTAGGGTTAGGGTTAGGGTTAGGGTTAGGGTTAGGGTTAGGGTTAGGGTTAGGGTTAGGGTTAGGGTTAGGGTTAGGGTTAGGGTTAGGGTTAGGGTTAGGGTTAGGGTTAGGGTTAGGGTTAGGGTTAGGGTTAGGGTTAGGGTTAGGGTTAGGGTTAGGGTTAGGGTTAGGGTTAGGGTTAGGGTTAGGGTTAGGGTTAGGGTTAGGGTTAGGGTTAGGGTTAGGGTTAGGGTTAGGGTTAGGGTTAGGGTTAGGGTTAGGGTTAGGGTTAGGGTTAGGGTTAGGGTTAGGGTTAGGGTTAGGGTTAGGGTTAGGGTTAGGGTTAGGGTTAGGGTTAGGGTTAGGGTTAGGGTTAGGGTTAGGGTTAGGGTTAGGGTTAGGGTTAGGGTTAGGGTTAGGGTTAGGGTTAGGGTTAGGGTTAGGGTTAGGGTTAGGGTTAGGGTTAGGGTTAGGGTTAGGGTTAGGGTTAGGGTTAGGGTTAGGGTTAGGGTTAGGGTTAGGGTTAGGGTTAGGGTTAGGGTTAGGGTTAGGGTTAGGGTTAGGGTTAGGGTTAGGGTTAGGGTTAGGGTTAGGGTTAGGGTTAGGGTTAGGGTTAGGGTTAGGGTTAGGGTTAGGGTTAGGGTTAGGGTTAGGGTTAGGGTTAGGGTTAGGGTTAGGGTTAGGGTTAGGGTTAGGGTTAGGGTTAGGGTTAGGGTTAGGGTTAGGGTTAGGGTTAGGGTTAGGGTTAGGGTTAGGGTTAGGGTTAGGGTTAGGGTTAGGGTTAGGGTTAGGGTTAGGGTTAGGGTTAGGGTTAGGGTTAGGGTTAGGGTTAGGGTTAGGGTTAGGGTTAGGGTTAGGGTTAGGGTTAGGGTTAGGGTTAGGGTTAGGGTTAGGGTTAGGGTTAGGGTTAGGGTTAGGGTTAGGGTTAGGGTTAGGGTTAGGGTTAGGGTTAGGGTTAGGGTTAGGGTTAGGGTTAGGGTTAGGGTTAGGGTTAGGGTTAGGGTTAGGGTTAGGGTTAGGGTTAGGGTTAGGGTTAGGGTTAGGGTTAGGGTTAGGGTTAGGGTTAGGGTTAGGGTTAGGGTTAGGGTTAGGGTTAGGGTTAGGGTTAGGGTTAGGGTTAGGGTTAGGGTTAGGGTTAGGGTTAGGGTTAGGGTTAGGGTTAGGGTTAGGGTTAGGGTTAGGGTTAGGGTTAGGGTTAGGGTTAGGGTTAGGGTTAGGGTTAGGGTTAGGGTTAGGGTTAGGGTTAGGGTTAGGGTTAGGGTTAGGGTTAGGGTTAGGGTTAGGGTTAGGGTTAGGGTTAGGGTTAGGGTTAGGGTTAGGGTTAGGGTTAGGGTTAGGGTTAGGGTTAGGGTTAGGGTTAGGGTTAGGGTTAGGGTTAGGGTTAGGGTTAGGGTTAGGGTTAGGGTTAGGGTTAGGGTTAGGGTTAGGGTTAGGGTTAGGGTTAGGGTTAGGGTTAGGGTTAGGGTTAGGGTTAGGGTTAGGGTTAGGGTTAGGGTTAGGGTTAGGGTTAGGGTTAGGGTTAGGGTTAGGGTTAGGGTTAGGGTTAGGGTTAGGGTTAGGGTTAGGGTTAGGGTTAGGGTTAGGGTTAGGGTTAGGGTTAGGGTTAGGGTTAGGGTTAGGGTTAGGGTTAGGGTTAGGGTTAGGGTTAGGGTTAGGGTTAGGGTTAGGGTTAGGGTTAGGGTTAGGGTTAGGGTTAGGGTTAGGGTTAGGGTTAGGGTTAGGGTTAGGGTTAGGGTTAGGGTTAGGGTTAGGGTTAGGGTTAGGGTTAGGGTTAGGGTTAGGGTTAGGGTTAGGGTTAGGGTTAGGGTTAGGGTTAGGGTTAGGGTTAGGGTTAGGGTTAGGGTTAGGGTTAGGGTTAGGGTTAGGGTTAGGGTTAGGGTTAGGGTTAGGGTTAGGGTTAGGGTTAGGGTTAGGGTTAGGGTTAGGGTTAGGGTTAGGGTTAGGGTTAGGGTTAGGGTTAGGGTTAGGGTTAGGGTTAGGGTTAGGGTTAGGGTTAGGGTTAGGGTTAGGGTTAGGGTTAGGGTTAGGGTTAGGGTTAGGGTTAGGGTTAGGGTTAGGGTTAGGGTTAGGGTTAGGGTTAGGGTTAGGGTTAGGGTTAGGGTTAGGGTTAGGGTTAGGGTTAGGGTTAGGGTTAGGGTTAGGGTTAGGGTTAGGGTTAGGGTTAGGGTTAGGGTTAGGGTTAGGGTTAGGGTTAGGGTTAGGGTTAGGGTTAGGGTTAGGGTTAGGGTTAGGGTTAGGGTTAGGGTTAGGGTATAGGGTTAGGGTTAGGGTTAGGGTTAGGGTTAGGGTTAGGGTTAGGGTTAGGGTTAGGGTTAGGGTTAGGGTTAGGGTTAGGGTTAGGGTTAGGGTTAGGGTTAGGGTTAGGGTTAGGGTTAGGGTTAGGGTTAGGGTTAGGGTTAGGGTTAGGGTTAGGGTTAGGGTTAGGGT
>NC_092719.1:7500-10000 GCF_047496885.1 Scyliorhinus torazame
ACCCTAACCCTAACCCTAACCCTAACCCTAACCCTAACCCTAACCCTAACCCTAACCCTAACCCTAACCCTAACCCTAACCCTAACCCTAACCCTAACCCTAACCCTAACCCTAACCCTAACCCTAACCCTAACCCTAACCCTAACCCTAACCCTAACCCTAACCCTAACCCTAACCCTAACCCTAACCCTAACCCTAACCCTAACCCTAACCCTAACCCTAACCCTAACCCTAACCCTAACCCTAACCCTAACCCTAACCCTAACCCTAACCCTAACCCTAACCCTAACCCTAACCCTAACCCTAACCCTAACCCTAACCCTAACCCTAACCCTAACCCTAACCCTAACCCTAACCCTAACCCTAACCCTAACCCTAACCCTAACCCTAACCCTAACCCTAACCCTAACCCTAACCCTAACCCTAACCCTAACCCTAACCCTAACCCTAACCCTAACCCTAACCCTAACCCTAACCCTAACCCTAACCCTAACCCTAACCCTAACCCTAACCCTAACCCTAACCCTAACCCTAACCCTAACCCTAACCCTAACCCTAACCCTAACCCTAACCCTAACCCTAACCCTAACCCTAACCCTAACCCTAACCCTAACCCTAACCCTAACCCTAACCCTAACCCTAACCCTAACCCTAACCCTAACCCTAACCCTAACCCTAACCCTAACCCTAACCCTAACCCTAACCCTAACCCTAACCCTAACCCTAACCCTAACCCTAACCCTAACCCTAACCCTAACCCTAACCCTAACCCTAACCCTAACCCTAACCCTAACCCTAACCCTAACCCTAACCCTAACCCTAACCCTAACCCTAACCCTAACCCTAACCCTAACCCTAACCCTAACCCTAACCCTAACCCTAACCCTAACCCTAACCCTAACCCTAACCCTAACCCTAACCCTAACCCTAACCCTAACCCTAACCCTAACCCTAACCCTAACCCTAACCCTAACCCTAACCCTAACCCTAACCCTAACCCTAACCCTAACCCTAACCCTAACCCTAACCCTAACCCTAACCCTAACCCTAACCCTAACCCTAACCCTAACCCTAACCCTAACCCTAACCCTAACCCTAACCCTAACCCTAACCCTAACCCTAACCCTAACCCTAACCCTAACCCTAACCCTAACCCTAACCCTAACCCTAACCCTAACCCTAACCCTAACCCTAACCCTAACCCTAACCCTAACCCTAACCCTAACCCTAACCCTAACCCTAACCCTAACCCTAACCCTAACCCTAACCCTAACCCTAACCCTAACCCTAACCCTAACCCTAACCCTAACCCTAACCCTAACCCTAACCCTAACCCTAACCCTAACCCTAACCCTAACCCTAACCCTAACCCTAACCCTAACCCTAACCCTAACCCTAACCCTAACCCTAACCCTAACCCTAACCCTAACCCTAACCCTAACCCTAACCCTAACCCTAACCCTAACCCTAACCCTAACCCTAACCCTAACCCTAACCCTAACCCTAACCCTAACCCTAACCCTAACCCTAACCCTAACCCTAACCCTAACCCTAACCCTAACCCTAACCCTAACCCTAACCCTAACCCTAACCCTAACCCTAACCCTAACCCTAACCCTAACCCTAACCCTAACCCTAACCCTAACCCTAACCCTAACCCTAACCCTAACCCTAACCCTAACCCTAACCCTAACCCTAACCCTAACCCTAACCCTAACCCTAACCCTAACCCTAACCCTAACCCTAACCCTAACCCTAACCCTAACCCTAACCCTAACCCTAACCCTAACCCTAACCCTAACCCTAACCCTAACCCTAACCCTAACCCTAACCCTAACCCTAACCCTAACCCTAACCCTAACCCTAACCCTAACCCTAACCCTAACCCTAACCCTAACCCTAACCCTAACCCTAACCCTAACCCTAACCCTAACCCTAACCCTAACCCTAACCCTAACCCTAACCCTAACCCTAACCCTAACCCTAACCCTAACCCTAACCCTAACCCTAACCCTAACCCTAACCCTAACCCTAACCCTAACCCTAACCCTAACCCTAACCCTAACCCTAACCCTAACCCTAACCCTAACCCTAACCCTAACCCTAACCCTAACCCTAACCCTAACCCTAACCCTAACCCTAACCCTAACCCTAACCCTAACCCTAACCCTAACCCTAACCCTAACCCTAACCCTAACCCTAACCCTAACCCTAACCCTAACCCTAACCCTAACCCTAACCCTAACCCTAACCCTAACCCTAACCCTAACCCTAACCCTAACCCTAACCCTAACCCTAACCCTAACCCTAACCCTAACCCTAACCCTAACCCTAACCCTAACCCTAACCCTAACCCTAACCCTAACCCTAACCCTAACCCTAACCCTAACCCTAACCCTAACCCTAACCCTAACCCTAACCCTAACCCTAACCCTAACCCTAACCCTAACCCTAACCCTAACCCTAACCCTAACCCTAACCCTAACCCTAACCCTAACCC